>NC_064923.1:7287500-7292500 GCF_023897955.1 Schistocerca gregaria | reverse complement strand
CAAATGCTTTATCTGCGCCATTCGCCTTAATCACATCTGAGAGTAATTCTTAAAAAAACGCCTGTTGATAATTGTTCGTCATCACAGATACTGTTTGCTCTACAGCCACGACGCGCAACTGATTTCCAAAATTCATCTTTCTCCTGTGAGGATGGAACTTACGACCCCTGGATTATTAGACCAGTGCTCTACCACTGAGCTAAAGAGGCGCGGCCTAGCGGTACTCTTGGGTACTTCGTCCTTACGGTCGTCTGCATCATCAGACTTCAGCTGACAACACTTCATATTACAGGCTAATATTTTCAGCTATGGCGACCCATTACTGCTTGGCTACACATCTGACACGTAACCGATGTGCTCTCGAAACAACAACACTTGCATTTCAGAACATGTCTTTCACACATGTCTACAAAATCACCTTCACCTTCAAATACAGATTCCTTGCGACTGACAGAGACGTAGGCAAAGTTAACAGTTGCTATTTCCATTAAATATCGTTAATCAGAAAAACGGTAATTTACATCTGCAGCGGAACAAAATTCCGTTCCGCCCAGCGTGTGGCTCGAACCAACGACCCTGGGATTAAGAGCCTGACGCTCTACCGACTGAGCTAGCCAGCTACCGCGGTGAATACCTGCCGGGTAGCACGTGACACAGTACTCGTTTCGGTTGGGTGGTCCCATACAGTTTCTCTCCATGCAGCCTAATGTTTTCCTAACGTCACACTCGTCACGTACTTCACTTTTATGTCATAATCATTTCTGAGAGGTAAAGAAATTGCATGACAACATGCAGAGCTAGTGGCGTCAAAATTAACACACATACTTTATGTGACTCAAAAGCCGAACGAGTTACTTTACGACCTTGTTTTATATGTGCAAGTGCCAGTCAAAACTCGCGGTGTCGGCACTCTGCCGACCATTTCGCTAGTTAACGCCGCTCTTGTTGTGTGTGTTTCAAGCTCAAGAGCATCTCCAAGCAAAAAATGGTCAACAGCAACATTCAGACGGTTTCGTACTGCTCAATTGCTACATTAAAACGGTGTTTCTTTTTCAGAACTGGAAAAACACAAGCGCGACAGCATTCGATCCTGTAATCTTCAGATCCGAAGTCCGACATCTTATCCATTAGGCCACATGGTCACTGACGACCAACATTTACATGTATGCGACTCATCTCGAAACGCTCACACCCCTGAGGATTTGTGTTTCCGTTCTACACAGCCGCTGCCCCTTGCTCTTTCCCACCCATTCGTTACATTCAACCTCTTACGAGACCGATAAAATATAGACTGAGAAACAAGACCACACACTTTGTGCATTCGGAATCGAAGGAAGGGCGTCCCTCGCCGCATTTGCTACGATGGCCATTTGCTACTTCTGCAGAAGCGGCGGCGGCGACGACGACGACGACGACGACGACGACGACGATGACGACGACCGCGAGAGGCTCTGAGATATGTGAGAAATACATCTGTAAAATGTAATTCAGACTGCCTCGTCCCACCTTCTGCTGTACCGCTTTTTCAAATGCTTTATCTGCGCCATTCGCCTTAATCACATCTGAGAGTAATTCTTAAAAAAACGCCTGTTGCTAATTGTTCGTCATCACAGATACTGTTTGCTATACAGCCACGACGCGCAACTGATTTCCAAAATTCATCTTTCTCCTGTGAGGATGGAACTTACGACCCCTGGATTATTAGACCAGTGCTCTACCACTGAGCTAAAGAGGCGCGGCCTAGCGGTACTCTTGGGTACTTCGTCCTTACGGTCGTCTGCATCATCAGACTTCAGCTGACAACACTTCATATTACAGGCTAATATTTGCAGCTATGGCGACCCATTACTGCTTGGCTACACATCTGACACGTAACCGATGTGCTCTCGAAACAACAACACTTGCATTTCAGAACATGTCTTTCACACATGTCTACAAAATCACCTTCACCTTCAAATACAGATTCCTTGCGACTGACAGAGACGTAGGCAAAGTTAACAGTTGCTATTTCCATTAAATATCGTTAATCAGAAAAACGGTAATTTACATCTGCAGCGGAACAAAATTCCGTTCCGCCCAGCGTGTGGCTCGAACCAACGACCCTGGGATTAAGAGCCTGACGCTCTACCGACTGAGCTAGCCGGCTACCGCGGTGAATACCGGCCGGGTAGCACGTCACACAGTACTCGTTTCGGTTGGGTGGTCCCATACAGTTTCTCTCCATGCAGCCTAATGTTTTCCTAACGTCACACTCGTCACGTACTTCACTTTTATGTCATAAGCATTTCTGAGAGGTAAAGAAATTGCATGACAACATGCAGAGCTAGTGGCGTCAAAATTAACACACATACTTTATGTGACTCAAAAGCCGAACGAGTTACTTTACGACCTTGTTTTATATGTGCAAGTGCCAGTCAAAACTCGCTGTGTCGGCACTCTGCCGACCATTTCGCTAGTTAACACCGGTCTTGTTGTGTGTGTTTCAAGCTCAAGAGCATCTCCAAGCAAAAAATGGTCAACAGCAACATTCAGACGGTTTCGTACTGCTCAATTGCTACATTAAAACGGTGTTTCTTTTTCAGAACTGGAAAAACACAAGCGTGACAGCATTCGAACCTGTAATCTTCAGATGCGAAGTCCGACGTCTTATCCATTAGGCCACATGGTCACTGACAGCCAACATTTACATGTATGCGACTCATCTCGAAACGCTCACACCCCTGAGGATTTGTGTTTTCGTTCTACACAGCCGCTGCCCCTTGCTCTTTCCCACCCATTCGTTACATTCAACCTCTTACGAGACCGATCAAATATAGACTGAGAAACAAGACCACACACTTTGTGCATTCGGAATCGAAGGCAGGGCGTCCCTCGCCGCATTTGCTACGATGGCCATTTGCTACTTCTGCAGAAGCGGCGGCGGGGACGAAAACGACGACGACGACCGCGAGAGGCTCTGAGATATGTGAGAAATACATCTGTAAAATGTAATTCAGACTGCCTCGTCCCACCTTCTGCTGTACCGCTTTTTCAAATGCTTTATCTGCGCCATTCGCCTTAATCACATCTGAGAGTAATTCTTAAAAAAACGCCTGTTGCTAATTGTTCGTCATCACAGATACTGTTTGCTATACAGCCACGACGCGCAACTGATTTCCAAAATTCATCTTTCTCCTGTGAGGATGGAACTTACGACCCCTGGATTATTAGACCAGTGCTCTACCACTGAGCTAAAGAGGCGCGGCGTAGCGGTACTCTTGGGTACTTCGTCCTTACGGTCGTCTGCATCATCAGACTTCAGCTGACAACACTTCATATTACAGGCTAATATTTGCAGCTATGGCGACCCATTACTGCTTGGCTACACATCTGACACGTAACCGATGTGCTCTCGAAACAACAACACTTGCATTTCAGAACATGTCTTTCACACATGTCTACAAAATCACCTTCACCTTCAAATACAGATTCCTTGCGACTGACAGAGACGTAGGCAAAGTTAACAGTTGCTATTTCCATTAAATATCGTTAATCAGAAAAACGGTAATTTACATCTGCAGCGGAACAAAATTCCGTTCCGCCCAGCGTGTGGCTCGAACCAACGACCCTGGGATTAAGAGCCTGACGCTCTACCGACTGAGCTAGCCGGCTACCGCGGTGAATACCGGCCGGGTAGCACGTCACACAGTACTCGTTTCGGTTGGGTGGTCCCATACAGTTTCTCTCCATGCAGCCTAATGTTTTCCTAACGTCACACTCGTCACGTACTTCACTTTTATGTCATAATCATTTCTGAGAGGTAAAGAAATTGCAAGACAACATGCAGAGCTAGTGGCGTCAAAATTAACACACATACTTTATGTGACTCAAAAGCCGAACGAGTTACTTTACGACCTTGTTTTATATGTGCAAGTGCCAGTCAAAACTCGCGGTGTCGGCACTCTGCCGACCATTTCGCTAGTTAACACCGGTCTTGTTGTGTGTGTTTCAAGCTCAAGAGCATCTCCAAGCAAAAAATGGTCAACAGCAACATTCAGACGGTTTCGTACTGCTCAATTGCTACATTAAAACGGTGTTTCTTTTTCAGAACTGGAAAAACACAAGCGCGACAGCATTCGAACCTGTAATCTTCAGATCCGAAGTCCGACGTCTTATCCATTAGGCCACATGGTCACTGACAGCCAACATTTACATGTATGCGACTCATCTCGAAACGCTCACACCCCTGAGGATTTGTGTTTTCGTTCTACACAGCCGCTGCCCCTTGCTCTTTCCCACCCATTCGTTACATTCAACCTCTTACGAGACCGATCAAATATAGACTGAGAAACAAGACCACACACTTTGTGCATTCGGAATCGAAGGCAGGGCGTCCCTCGCCGCATTTGCTACGATGGCCATTTGCTACTTCTGCAGAAGCGGCGGCGGGGACGAAAACGACGACGACGACCGCGAGAGGCTCTGAGATATGTGAGAAATACATCTGTAAAATGTAATTCAGACTGCCTCGTCCCACCTTCTGCTGTACCGCTTTTTCAAATGCTTTATCTGCGCCATTCGCCTTAATCACATCTGAGAGTAATTCTTAAAAAAACGCCTGTTGCTAATTGTTCGTCATCACAGATACTGTTTGCTATACAGCCACGACGCGCAACTGATTTCCAAAATTCATCTTTCTCCTGTGAGGATGGAACTTACGACCCCTGGATTATTAGACCAGTGCTCTACCACTGAGCTAAAGAGGCGCGGCCTAGCGGTACTCTTGGGTACTTCGTCCTTACGGTCGTCTGCATCATCAGACTTCAGCTGACAACACTTCATATTACAGGCTAATATTTGCAGCTATGGCGACCCATTACTGCTTGGCTACACATCTGACACGTAACCGATGTGCTCTCGAAACAACAACACTTGCATTTCAGAACATGTCTTTCACACATGTCTACAAAATCACCTTCACCTTCAAATACAGATTCCTTGCGACTGACAGAGACGTAGGC